>NW_028168401.1:0-17500 GCF_964237585.1 Gallinula chloropus
GGGGCCCCTTCAGGCCAGCTAGGTCTTTGGGTCCTGGCTCCTTCGCTTTGGGAGCAGTCGCTGGACGTTCGGCACGTTGGCCGGAGAGTGCTTCTCGGGCCGCGACCTGCAACCGGGCAGGTACCTCCCAGGTTCCCGGCCCAACGAAAGCCCCCAGACCCAAATGGAGAGGGGCTGCTTGGGGGCCCCCTGGGGCCCCTTCAGGCCAGCTAGGTCTTTGGGTCCTGGCTCCTTCGCTTTGGGAGCAGTCGCTGGACGTTTGGCACGTTGGCCGGAGAGTGCTTCTCGGGCCGCGACCTGCAACCGGGCAGGTACCTCCCAGGTTCCCGGCCCAATGAAAGCCCCCAGACCCAAATGGAGAGGGGCTGCTTGGGGGCCCCCTGGGGGCCCCTTCAGGCCAGCTAGGTCTTTGGGTCCTGGCTCCTTCGCTTTGGGAGCAGTCGCTGGACGTTCGGCACGTTGGCCGGAGAGTGCTTCTCGGGCCGCGACCTGCAACCGGGCAGGTACCTCCCAGGTTCCCGGCCCAACGAAAGCCCCCAGACCCAAATGGAGAGGGGCTGCTTGGGGGCCCCCTGGGGCCCCTTCAGGCCAGCTAGGTCTTTGGGTCCTGGCTCCTTCGCTTTGGGAGCAGTCGCTGGACGTTTGGGCACGTTGGCCGGAGAGTGCTTCTCGGGCCGCGACCTGCAACCGGGCAGGTACCTCCCAGGTTCCCGGCCCAACGAAAGCCCCCAGACCCAAATGGAGAGGGGCTGCTTGGGGGCCCCCTGGGGCCCCTTCAGGCCAGCTAGGTCTTTGGGTCCTGGCTCCTTCGCTTTGGGAGCAGTCGCTGGACGTTTGGCACGTTGGCCGGAGAGTGCTTCTCGGGCCGCGACCTGCAACCGGGCAGGTACCTCCCAGGTTCCCGGCCCAACGAAAGCCCCCAGACCCAAATGGAGAGGGGCTGCTTGGGGGCCCCCTGGGGCCCCTTCAGGCCAGCTAGGTCTTTGGGTCCTGGCTCCTTCGCTTTGGGAGCAGTCGCTGGACGTTTGGCACGTTGGCCGGAGAGTGCTTCTCGGGCCGCGACCTGCAACCGGGCAGGTACCTCCCAGGTTCCCGGCCCAACGAAAGCCCCCAGACCCAAATGGAGAGGGGCTGCTTGGGGGCCCCCTGGGGCCCCTTCAGGCCAGCTAGGTCTTTGGGTCCTGGCTCCTTCGCTTTGGGAGCAGTCGCTGGACGTTGGGCACGTTGGCCGGAGAGTGCTTCTCGGGCCGCGACCTGCAACCGGGCAGGTACCTCCCAGGTTCCCGGCCCAACGAAAGCCCCCAGACCCAAATGGAGAGGGGCTGCTTGGGGGCCCCCTGGGGCCCCTTCAGGCCAGCTAGGTCTTTGGGTCCTGGCTCCTTCGCTTTGGGAGCAGTCGCTGGACGTTGGGCACGTTGGCCGGAGAGTGCTTCTCGGGCCGCGACCTGCAACCGGGCAGGTACCTCCCAGGTTCCCGGCCCAACGAAAGCCCCCAGACCCAAATGGAGAGGGGCTGCTTGGGGGCCCCCTGGGGCCCCTTCAGGCCAGCTAGGTCTTTGGGTCCTGGCTCCTTCGCTTTGGGAGCAGTCGCTGGACGTTCGGCACGTTGGCCGGAGAGTGCTTCTCGGGCCGCGACCTGCAACCGGGCAGGTACCTCCCAGGTTCCCGGCCCAACGAAAGCCCCCAGACCCAAATGGAGAGGGGCTGCTTGGGGGCCCCCTGGGGCCCCTTCAGGCCAGCTAGGTCTTTGGGTCCTGGCTCCTTCGCTTTGGGAGCAGTCGCTGGACGTTGGGCACGTTGGCCGGAGAGTGCTTCTCGGGCCGCGACCTGCAACCGGGCAGGTACCTCCCAGGTTCCCGGCCCAACGAAAGCCCCCAGACCCAAATGGAGAGGGGCTGCTTGGGGGCCCCCTGGGGCCCCTTCAGGCCAGCTAGGTCTTTGGGTCCTGGCTCCTTCGCTTTGGGAGCAGTCGCTGGACGTTTGGCACGTTGGCCGGAGAGTGCTTCTCGGGCCGCGACCTGCAACCGGGCAGGTACCTCCCAGGTTCCCGGCCCAACGAAAGCCCCCAGACCCAAATGGAGAGGGGCTGCTTGGGGGCCCCCTGGGGCCCCTTCAGGCCAGCTAGGTCTTTGGGTCCTGGCTCCTTCGCTTTGGGAGCAGTCGCTGGACGTTTGGCACGTTGGCCGGAGAGTGCTTCTCGGGCCGCGACCTGCAACCGGGCAGGTACCTCCCAGGTTCCCGGCCCAACGAAAGCCCCCAGACCCAAATGGAGAGGGGCTGCTTGGGGGCCCCCTGGGGCCCCTTCAGGCCAGCTAGGTCTTTGGGTCCTGGCTCCTTCGCTTTGGGAGCAGTCGCTGGACGTTGGGCACGTTGGCCGGAGAGTGCTTCTCGGGCCGCGACCTGCAACCGGGCAGGTACCTCCCAGGTTCCCGGCCCAACGAAAGCCCCCAGACCCAAATGGAGAGGGGCTGCTTGGGGGCCCCCTGGGGCCCCTTCAGGCCAGCTAGGTCTTTGGGTCCTGGCTCCTTCGCTTTGGGAGCAGTCGCTGGACGTTGGGCACGTTGGCCGGAGAGTGCTTCTCGGGCCGCGACCTGCAACCGGGCAGGTACCTCCCAGGTTCCCGGCCCAACGAAAGCCCCCAGACCCAAATGGAGAGGGGCTGCTTGGGGGCCCCCTGGGGCCCCTTCAGGCCAGCTAGGTCTTTGGGTCCTGGCTCCTTCGCTTTGGGAGCAGTCGCTGGACGTTGGGCACGTTGGCCGGAGAGTGCTTCTCGGGCCGCGACCTGCAACCGGGCAGGTACCTCCCAGGTTCCCGGCCCAACGAAAGCCCCCAGACCCAAATGGAGAGGGGCTGCTTGGGGGCCCCCTGGGGCCCCTTCAGGCCAGCTAGGTCTTTGGGTCCTGGCTCCTTCGCTTTGGGAGCAGTCGCTGGACGTTTGGCACGTTGGCCGGAGAGTGCTTCTCGGGCCGCGACCTGCAACCGGGCAGGTACCTCCCAGGTTCCCGGCCCAACGAAAGCCCCCAGACCCAAATGGAGAGGGGCTGCTTGGGGGCCCCCTGGGGCCCCTTCAGGCCAGCTAGGTCTTTGGGTCCTGGCTCCTTCGCTTTGGGAGCAGTCGCTGGACGTTCGGCACGTTGGCCGGAGAGTGCTTCTCGGGCCGCGACCTGCAACCGGGCAGGTACCTCCCAGGTTCCCGGCCCAACGAAAGCCCCCAGACCCAAATGGAGAGGGGCTGCTTGGGGGCCCCCTGGGGCCCCTTCAGGCCAGCTAGGTCTTTGGGTCCTGGCTCCTTCGCTTTGGGAGCAGTCGCTGGACGTTGGGCACGTTGGCCGGAGAGTGCTTCTCGGGCCGCGACCTGCAACCGGGCAGGTACCTCCCAGGTTCCCGGCCCAACGAAAGCCCCCAGACCCAAATGGAGAGGGGCTGCTTGGGGGCCCCCTGGGGCCCCTTCAGGCCAGCTAGGTCTTTGGGTCCTGGCTCCTTCGCTTTGGGAGCAGTCGCTGGACGTTCGGCACGTTGGCCGGAGAGTGCTTCTCGGGCCGCGACCTGCAACCGGGCAGGTACCTCCCAGGTTCCCGGCCCAACGAAAGCCCCCAGACCCAAATGGAGAGGGGCTGCTTGGGGGCCCCCTGGGGCCCCTTCAGGCCAGCTAGGTCTTTGGGTCCTGGCTCCTTCGCTTTGGGAGCAGTCGCTGGACGTTTGGCACGTTGGCCGGAGAGTGCTTCTCGGGCCGCGACCTGCAACCGGGCAGGTACCTCCCAGGTTCCCGGCCCAACGAAAGCCCCCAGACCCAAATGGAGAGGGGCTGCTTGGGGGCCCCCTGGGGCCCCTTCAGGCCAGCTAGGTCTTTGGGTCCTGGCTCCTTCGCTTTGGGAGCAGTCGCTGGACGTTTGGCACGTTGGCCGGAGAGTGCTTCTCGGGCCGCGACCTGCAACCGGGCAGGTACCTCCCAGGTTCCCGGCCCAACGAAACCCCCAGACCCAAATGGAGAGGGGCTGCTTGGGGGCCCCCTGGGGCCCCTTCAGGCCAGCTAGGTCTTTGGGTCCTGGCTCCTTCGCTTTGGGAGCAGTCGCTGGACGTTTGGCACGTTGGCCGGAGAGTGCTTCTCGGGCCGCGACCTGCAACCGGGCAGGTACCTCCCAGGTTCCCGGCCCAACGAAAGCCCCCAGACCCAAATGGAGAGGGGCTGCTTGGGGGCCCCCTGGGGCCCCTTCAGGCCAGCTAGGTCTTTGGGTCCTGGCTCCTTCGCTTTGGGAGCAGTCGCTGGACGTTGGGCACGTTGGCCGGAGAGTGCTTCTCGGGCCGCGACCTGCAACCGGGCAGGTACCTCCCAGGTTCCCGGCCCAACGAAAGCCCCCAGACCCAAATGGAGAGGGGCTGCTTGGGGGCCCCCTGGGGCCCCTTCAGGCCAGCTAGGTCTTTGGGTCCTGGCTCCTTCGCTTTGGGAGCAGTCGCTGGACGTTTGGCACGTTGGCCGGAGAGTGCTTCTCGGGCCGCGACCTGCAACCGGGCAGGTACCTCCCATGTTCCCGGCCCAACGAAAGCCCCCAGACCCAAATGGAGAGGGGCTGCTTGGGGGCCCCCTGGGGCCCCTTCAGGCCAGCTAGGTCTTTGGGTCCTGGCTCCTTCGCTTTGGGAGCAGTCGCTGGACGTTGGGCACGTTGGCCGGAGAGTGCTTCTCGGGCCGCGACCTGCAACCGGGCAGGTACCTCCCAGGTTCCCGGCCCAACGAAAGCCCCCAGACCCAAATGGAGAGGGGCTGCTTGGGGGCCCCCTGGGGCCCCTTCAGGCCAGCTAGGTCTTTGGGTCCTGGCTCCTTCGCTTTGGGAGCAGTCGCTGGACGTTCGGCACGTTGGCCGGAGAGTGCTTCTCGGGCCGCGACCTGCAACCGGGCAGGTACCTCCCAGGTTCCCGGCCCAACGAAAGCCCCCAGACCCAAATGGAGAGGGGCTGCTTGGGGGCCCCCTGGGGCCCCTTCAGGCCAGCTAGGTCTTTGGGTCCTGGCTCCTTCGCTTTGGGAGCAGTCGCTGGACGTTTGGCACGTTGGCCGGAGAGTGCTTCTCGGGCCGCGACCTGCAACCGGGCAGGTACCTCCCAGGTTCCCGGCCCAACGAAAGCCCCCAGACCCAAATGGAGAGGGGCTGCTTGGGGGCCCCCTGGGGCCCCTTCAGGCCAGCTAGGTCTTTGGGTCCTGGCTCCTTCGCTTTGGGAGCAGTCGCTGGACGTTCGGCACGTTGGCCGGAGAGTGCTTCTCGGGCCGCGACCTGCAACCGGGCAGGTACCTCCCAGGTTCCCGGCCCAACGAAAGCCCCCAGACCCAAATGGAGAGGGGCTGCTTGGGGGCCCCCTGGGGCCCCTTCAGGCCAGCTAGGTCTTTGGGTCCTGGCTCCTTCGCTTTGGGAGCAGTCGCTGGACGTTGGGCACGTTGGCCGGAGAGTGCTTCTCGGGCCGCGACCTGCAACCGGGCAGGTACCTCCCAGGTTCCCGGCCCAACGAAAGCCCCCAGACCCAAATGGAGAGGGGCTGCTTGGGGGCCCCCTGGGGCCCCTTCAGGCCAGCTAGGTCTTTGGGTCCTGGCTCCTTCGCTTTGGGAGCAGTCGCTGGACGTTGGGCACGTTGGCCGGAGAGTGCTTCTCGGGCCGCGACCTGCAACCGGGCAGGTACCTCCCAGGTTCCCGGCCCAACGAAAGCCCCCAGACCCAAATGGAGAGGGGCTGCTTGGGGGCCCCCTGGGGCCCCTTCAGGCCAGCTAGGTCTTTGGGTCCTGGCTCCTTCGCTTTGGGAGCAGTCGCTGGACGTTTGGCACGTTGGCCGGAGAGTGCTTCTCGGGCCGCGACCTGCAACCGGGCAGGTACCTCCCAGGTTCCCGGCCCAACGAAAGCCCCCAGACCCAAATGGAGAGGGGCTGCTTGGGGGCCCCCTGGGGCCCCTTCAGGCCAGCTAGGTCTTTGGGTCCTGGCTCCTTCGCTTTGGGAGCAGTCGCTGGACGTTCGGCACGTTGGCCGGAGAGTGCTTCTCGGGCCGCGACCTGCAACCGGGCAGGTACCTCCCAGGTTCCCGGCCCAACGAAAGCCCCCAGACCCAAATGGAGAGGGGCTGCTTGGGGGCCCCCTGGGGCCCCTTCAGGCCAGCTAGGTCTTTGGGTCCTGGCTCCTTCGCTTTGGGAGCAGTCGCTGGACGTTCGGCACGTTGGCCGGAGAGTGCTTCTCGGGCCGCGACCTGCAACCGGGCAGGTACCTCCCAGGTTCCCGGCCCAACGAAAGCCCCCAGACCCAAATGGAGAGGGGCTGCTTGGGGGCCCCCTGGGGCCCCTTCAGGCCAGCTAGGTCTTTGGGTCCTGGCTCCTTCGCTTTGGGAGCAGTCGCTGGACGTTGGGCACGTTGGCCGGAGAGTGCTTCTCGGGCCGCGACCTGCAACCGGGCAGGTACCTCCCAGGTTCCCGGCCCAACGAAAGCCCCCAGACCCAAATGGAGAGGGGCTGCTTGGGGGCCCCCTGGGGCCCCTTCAGGCCAGCTAGGTCTTTGGGACCTGGCTGCTTCGCTTTGGGAGCAGTCGCTGGACGTTGGGCACGTTGGCCGGAGAGTGCTTCTCGGGCCGCGACCTGCAACCGGGCAGGTACCTCCCAGGTTCCCGGCCCAACGAAAGCCCCCAGACCCAAATGGAGAGGGGCTGCTTGGGGGCCCCCTGGGGCCCCTTCAGGCCAGCTAGGTCTTTGGGTCCTGGCTCCTTCGCTTTGGGAGCAGTCGCTGGACGTTTGGCACGTTGGCCGGAGAGTGCTTCTCGGGCCGCGACCTGCAACCGGGCAGGTACCTCCCAGGTTCCCGGCCCAACGAAAGCCCCCAGACCCAAATGGAGAGGGGCTGCTTGGGGGCCCCCTGGGGCCCCTTCAGGCCAGCTAGGTCTTTGGGTCCTGGCTCCTTCGCTTTGGGAGCAGTCGCTGGACGTTTGGCACGTTGGCCGGAGAGTGCTTCTCGGGCCGCGACCTGCAACCGGGCAGGTACCTCCCAGGTTCCCGGCCCAACGAAAGCCCCCAGACCCAAATGGAGAGGGGCTGCTTGGGGGCCCCCTGGGGCCCCTTCAGGCCAGCTAGGTCTTTGGGTCCTGGCTCCTTCGCTTTGGGAGCAGTCGCTGGACGTTCGGCACGTTGGCCGGAGAGTGCTTCTCGGGCCGCGACCTGCAACCGGGCAGGTACCTCCCAGGTTCCCGGCCCAACGAAAGCCCCCAGACCCAAATGGAGAGGGGCTGCTTGGGGGCCCCCTGGGGCCCCTTCAGGCCAGCTAGGTCTTTGGGTCCTGGCTCCTTCGCTTTGGGAGCAGTCGCTGGACGTTTGGCACGTTGGCCGGAGAGTGCTTCTCGGGCTGCGACCTGCAACCGGGCAGGTACCTCCCAGGTTCCCGGCCCAATGAAAGCCCCCAGACCCAAATGGAGAGGGGCTGCTTGGGGGCCCCCTGGGGCCCCTTCAGGCCAGCTAGGTCTTTGGGTCCTGGCTCCTTCGCTTTGGGAGCAGTCGCTGGACGTTCGGCACGTTGGCCGGAGAGTGCTTCTCGGGCCGCGACCTGCAACCGGGCAGGTACCTCCCAGGTTCCCGGCCCAACGAAAGCCCCCATACCCAAATGGAGAGGGGCTGCTTGGGGGCCCCCTGGGGCCCCTTCAGGCCAGCTAGGTCTTTGGGTCCTGGCTCCTTCGCTTTGGGAGCAGTCGCTGGACGTTCGGCACGTTGGCCGGAGAGTGCTTCTCGGGCCGCGACCTGCAACCGGGCAGGTACCTCCCAGGTTCCCGGCCCAACGAAAGCCCCCAGACCCAAATGGAGAGGGGCTGCTTGGGGGCCCCCTGGGGCCCCTTCAGGCCAGCTAGGTCTTTGGGTCCTGGCTCCTTCGCTTTGGGAGCAGTCGCTGGACGTTTGGCACGTTGGCCAGAGAGTGCTTCTCGGGCCGCGACCTGCAACCGGGCAGGTACCTCCCAGGTTCCCGGCCCAACGAAAGCCCCCAGACCCAAATGGAGAGGGGCTGCTTGGGGGCCCCCTGGGGCCCCTTCAGGCCAGCTAGGTCTTTGGGTCCTGGCTCCTTCGCTTTGGGAGCAGTCGCTGGACGTTCGGCACGTTGGCCGGAGAGTGCTTCTCGGGCCGCGACCTGCAACCGGGCAGGTACCTCCCAGGTTCCCGGCCCAACGAAAGCCCCCAGACCCAAATGGAGAGGGGCTGCTTGGGGGCCCCCTGGGGCCCCTTCAGGCCAGCTAGGTCTTTGGGTCCTGGCTCCTTCGCTTTGGGAGCAGTCGCTGGACGTTGGGCACGTTGGCCGGAGAGTGCTTCTCGGGCCGCGACCTGCAACCGGGCAGGTACCTCCCAGGTTCCCGGCCCAATGAAAGCCCCCAGACCCAAATGGAGAGGGGCTGCTTGGGGGCCCCCTGGGGCCCCTTCAGGCCAGCTAGGTCTTTGGGTCCTGGCTCCTTCGCTTTGGGAGCAGTCGCTGGACGTTCGGCACGTTGGCCGGAGAGTGCTTCTCGGGCCGCGACCTGCAACCGGGCAGGTACCTCCCAGGTTCCCGGCCCAACGAAAGCCCCCAGACCCAAATGGAGAGGGCCTGCTTGGGGGCCCCCTGGGGCCCCTTCAGGCCAGCTAGGTCTTTGGGTCCTGGCTCCTTCGCTTTGGGAGCAGTCGCTGGACGTTTGGCACGTTGGCCGGAGAGTGCTTCTCGGGCCGCGACCTGCAACCGGGCAGGTACCTCCCAGGTTCCCGGCCCAACGAAAGCCCCCAGACCCAAATGGAGAGGGGCTGCTTGGGGGCCCCCTGGGGCCCCTTCAGGCCAGCTAGGTCTTTGGGTCCTGGCTCCTTCGCTTTGGGAGCAGTCGCTGGACGTTTGGCACGTTGGCCGGAGAGTGCTTCTCGGGCCGCGACCTGCAACCGGGCAGGTACCTCCCAGGTTCCCGGCCCAACGAAAGCCCCCAGACCCAAATGGAGAGGGGCTGCTTGGGGGCCCCCTGGGGCCCCTTCAGGCCAGCTAGGTCTTTGGGTCCTGGCTCCTTCGCTTTGGGAGCAGTCGCTGGACGTTTGGCACGTTGGCCGGAGAGTGCTTCTCGGGCCGCGACCTGCAACCGGGCAGGTACCTCCCAGGTTCCCGGCCCAATGAAAGCCCCCAGACCCAAATGGAGAGGGGCTGCTTGGGGGCCCCCTGGGGCCCCTTCAGGCCAGCTAGGTCTTTGGGTCCTGGCTCCTTCGCTTTGGGAGCAGTCGCTGGACGTTTGGCACGTTGGCCGGAGAGTGCTTCTCGGGCCGCGACCTGCAACCGGGCAGGTACCTATACCATACGACAGTCCCGGCCCAACGAAAGCCCCAGACCCAAATGGAGAGGGGGGGGGCCCCCTGGGGCCCCTTCAGGCCAGCTAGGTCTTTGGGTCCTGGCTCCTTCGCTTTGGGAGCAGTCGCTGGACGTTTGGCACGTTGGCCGGAGAGTGCTTCTCGGGCCGCGACCTGCAACCGGGCAGGTACCTCCCAGGTTCCCGGCCCAACGAAAGCCCCCAGACCCAAATGGAGAGGGGCTGCTTGGGGGCCCCCTGGGGCCCCTTCAGGCCAGCTAGGTCTTTGGGTCCTGGCTCCTTCGCTTTGGGAGCAGTCGCTGGACGTTGGGCACGTTGGCCGGAGAGTGCTTCTCGGGCCGCGACCTGCAACCGGGCAGGTACCTCCCAGGTTCCCGGCCCAACGAAAGCCCCCAGACCCAAATGGAGAGGGGCTGCTTGGGGGCCCCCTGGGGCCCCTTCAGGCCAGCTAGGTCTTTGGGTCCTGGCTGCTTCGCTTTGGGAGCAGTCGCTGGACGTTTGGCACGTTGGCCAGAGAGTGCTTCTCGGGCCGCGACCTGCAACCGGGCAGGTACCTCCCAGGTTCCCGGCCCAACGAAAGCCCCCAGACCCAAATGGAGAGGGGCTGCTTGGGGGCCCCCTGGGGCCCCTTCAGGCCAGCTAGGTCTTTGGGTCCTGGCTCCTTCGCTTTGGGAGCAGTCGCTGGACGTTTGGCACGTTGGCCGGAGAGTGCTTCTCGGGCCGCGACCTGCAACCGGGCAGGTACCTCCCAGGTTCCCGGCCCAACGAAAGCCCCCAGACCCAAATGGAGAGGGGCTGCTTGGGGGCCCCCTGGGGCCCCTTCAGGCCAGCTAGGTCTTTGGGTCCTGGCTCCTTCGCTTTGGGAGCAGTCGCTGGACGTTTGGCACGTTGGCCGGAGAGTGCTTCTCGGGCCGCGACCTGCAACCGGGCAGGTACCTCCCAGGTTCCCGGCCCAACGAAAGCCCCCAGACCCAAATGGAGAGGGGCTGCTTGGGGGCCCCCTGGGGCCCCTTCAGGCCAGCTAGGTCTTTGGGTCCTGGCTCCTTCGCTTTGGGAGCAGTCGCTGGACGTTTGGCACGTTGGCCGGAGAGTGCTTCTCGGGCCGCGACCTGCAACCGGGCAGGTACCTCCCAGGTTCCCGGCCCAACGAAAGCCCCCAGACCCAAATGGAGAGGGGCTGCTTGGGGGCCCCCTGGGGCCCCTTCAGGCCAGCTAGGTCTTTGGGTCCTGGCTCCTTCGCTTTGGGAGCAGTCGCTGGACGTTTGGCACGTTGGCCGGAGAGTGCTTCTCGGGCCGCGACCTGCAACCGGGCAGGTACCTCCCAGGTTCCCGGCCCAACGAAAGCCCCCAGACCCAAATGGAGAGGGGCTGCTTGGGGGCCCCCTGGGGCCCCTTCAGGCCAGCTAGGTCTTTGGGTCCTGGCTCCTTCGCTTTGGGAGCAGTCGCTGGACGTTTGGCACGTTGGCCGGAGAGTGCTTCTCGGGCCGCGACCTGCAACCGGGCAGGTACCTCCCAGGTTCCCGGCCCAACGAAAGCCCCCAGACCCAAATGGAGAGGGGCTGCTTGGGGGCCCCCTGGGGCCCCTTCAGGCCAGCTAGGTCTTTGGGTCCTGGCTCCTTCGCTTTGGGAGCAGTCGCTGGACGTTTGGCACGTTGGCCGGAGAGTGCTTCTCGGGCCGCGACCTGCAACCGGGCAGGTACCTCCCAGGTTCCCGGCCCAACGAAAGCCCCCAGACCCAAATGGAGAGGGGCTGCTTGGGGGCCCCCTGGGGCCCCTTCAGGCCAGCTAGGTCTTTGGGTCCTGGCTCCTTCGCTTTGGGAGCAGTCGCTGGACGTTCGGCACGTTGGCCGGAGAGTGCTTCTCGGGCCGCGACCTGCAACCGGGCAGGTACCTCCCAGGTTCCCGGCCCAACGAAAGCCCCCAGACCCAAATGGAGAGGGGCTGCTTGGGGGCCCCCTGGGGCCCCTTCAGGCCAGCTAGGTCTTTGGGTCCTGGCTCCTTCGCTTTGGGAGCAGTCGCTGGACGTTCGGCACGTTGGCTGGAGAGTGCTTCTCGGGCCGCGACCTGCAACCGGGCAGGTACCTCCCAGGTTCCCGGCCCAACGAAAGCCCCCAGACCCAAATGGAGAGGGGCTGCTTGGGGGCCCCCTGGGGCCCCTTCAGGCCAGCTAGGTCTTTGGGTCCTGGCTCCTTCGCTTTGGGAGCAGTCGCTGGACGTTTGGCACGTTGGCCGGAGAGTGCTTCTCGGGCCGCGACCTGCAACCGGGCAGGTACCTCCCAGGTTCCCGGCCCAACGAAAGCCCCCAGACCCAAATGGAGAGGGGCTGCTTGGGGGCCCCCTGGGGCCCCTTCAGGCCAGCTAGGTCTTTGGGTCCTGGCTCCTTCGCTTTGGGAGCAGTCGCTGGACGTTCGGCACGTTGGCCGGAGAGTGCTTCTCGGGCCGCGACCTGCAACCGGGCAGGTACCTCCCAGGTTCCCGGCCCAACGAAAGCCCCCAGACCCAAATGGAGAGGGGCTGCTTGGGGGCCCCCTGGGGCCCCTTCAGGCCAGCTAGGTCTTTGGGTCCTGGCTGCTTCGCTTTGGGAGCAGTCGCTGGACGTTTGGCACGTTGGCCGGAGAGTGCTTCTCGGGCCGCGACCTGCAACCGGGCAGGTACCTCCCAGGTTCCCGGCCCAACGAAAGCCCCCAGACCCAAATGGAGAGGGGCTGCTTGGGGGCCCCCTGGGGCCCCTTCAGGCCAGCTAGGTCTTTGGGTCCTGGCTCCTTCGCTTTGGGAGCAGTCGCTGGACGTTTGGCACGTTGGCCGGAGAGTGCTTCTCGGGCCGCGACCTGCAACCGGGCAGGTACCTCCCAGGTTCCCGGCCCAACGAAAGCCCCCAGACCCAAATGGAGAGGGGCTGCTTGGGGGCCCCCTGGGGCCCCTTCAGGCCAGCTAGGTCTTTGGGTCCTGGCTCCTTCGCTTTGGGAGCAGTCGCTGGACGTTTGGCACGTTGGCCGGAGAGTGCTTCTCGGGCCGCGACCTGCAACCGGGCAGGTACCTCCCAGGTTCCCGGCCCAACGAAAGCCCCCAGACCCAAATGGAGAGGGGCTGCTTGGGGGCCCCCTGGGGCCCCTTCAGGCCAGCTAGGTCTTTGGGTCCTGGCTCCTTCGCTTTGGGAGCAGTCGCTGGACGTTTGGCACGTTGGCCGGAGAGTGCTTCTCGGGCCGCGACCTGCAACCGGGCAGGTACCTCCCAGGTTCCCGGCCCAACGAAAGCCCCCAGACCCAAATGGAGAGGGGCTGCTTGGGGGCCCCCTGGGGCCCCTTCAGGCCACCTCGGTCTTTGGGTCCTGGCTCCTTCGCTTTGGGAGCAGTCGCTGGACGTTCGGCACGTTGGCCGGAAGAGTGCTTCTCGGGCCGCGACCTGCAACCGGGCAGGTACCTCCCAGGTTCCCGGCCCAACGAAAGCCCCCAGACCCAAATGGAGAGGGGCTGCTTGGGGGCCCCCTGGGGCCCCTTCAGGCCAGCTAGGTCTTTGGGTCCTGGCTCCTTCGCTTTGGGAGCAGTCGCTGGACGTTCGGGCACGTTGGCCGGAGAGTGCTTCTCGGGCCGCGACCTGCAACCGGGCAGGTACCTCCCAGGTTCCCGGCCCAACGAAAGCCCCCAGACCCAAATGGAGAGGGGCTGCTTGGGGGCCCCCTGGGGCCCCTTCAGGCCAGCTAGGTCTTTGGGTCCTGGCTGCTTCGCTTTGGGAGCAGTCGCTGGACGTTTGGCACGTTGGCCGGAGAGTGCTTCTCGGGCCGCGACCTGCAACCGGGCAGGTACCTCCCAGGTTCCCGGCCCAACGAAAGCCCCCAGACCCAAATGGAGAGGGGCTGCTTGGGGGCCCCCTGGGGCCCCTTCAGGCCAGCTAGGTCTTTGGGTCCTGGCTCCTTCGCTTTGGGAGCAGTCGCTGGACGTTTGGCACGTTGGCCGGAGAGTGCTTCTCGGGCCGCGACCTGCAACCGGGCAGGTACCTCCCAGGTTCCCGGCCCAACGAAAGCCCCCAGACCCAAATGGAGAGGGGCTGCTTGGGGGCCCCCTGGGGCCCCTTCAGGCCAGCTAGGTCTTTGGGTCCTGGCTCCTTCGCTTTGGGAGCAGTCGCTGGACGTTTGGCACGTTGGCCGGAGAGTGCTTCTCGGGCCGCGACCTGCAACCGGGCAGGTACCTCCCAGGTTCCCGGCCCAACGAAAGCCCCCAGACCCAAATGGAGAGGGGCTGCTTGGGGGCCCCCTGGGGCCCCTTCAGGCCAGCTAGGTCTTTGGGTCCTGGCTCCTTCGCTTTGGGAGCAGTCGCTGGACGTTTGGCACGTTGGCCGGAGAGTGCTTCTCGGGCCGCGACCTGCAACCGGGCAGGTACCTCCCAGGTTCCCGGCCCAACGAAAGCCCCCAGACCCAAATGGAGAGGGGCTGCTTGGGGGCCCCCTGGGGCCCCTTCAGGCCAGCTAGGTCTTTGGGTCCTGGCTCCTTCGCTTTGGGAGCAGTCGCTGGACGTTTGGCACGTTGGCCGGAGAGTGCTTCTCGGGCCGCGACCTGCAACCGGGCAGGTACCTCCCAGGTTCCCGGCCCAACGAAAGCCCCCAGACCCAAATGGAGAGGGGCTGCTTGGGGGCCCCCTGGGGCCCCTTCAGGCCAGCTAGGTCTTTGGGTCCTGGCTCCTTCGCTTTGGGAGCAGTCGCTGGACGTTTGGCACGTTGGCCGGAGAGTGCTTCTCGGGCCGCGACCTGCAACCGGGCAGGTACCTCCCAGGTTCCCGGCCCAACGAAAGCCCCCAGACCCAAATGGAGAGGGGCTGCTTGGGGGCCCCCTGGGGCCCCTTCAGGCCAGCTAGGTCTTTGGGTCCTGGCTCCTTCGCTTTGGGAGCAGTCGCTGGACGTTCGGCACGTTGGCCGGAGAGTGCTTCTCGGGCCGCGACCTGCAACCGGGCAGGTACCTCCCAGGTTCCCGGCCCAACGAAAGCCCCCAGACCCAAATGGAGAGGGGCTGCTTGGGGGCCCCCTGGGGCCCCTTCAGGCCAGCTAGGTCTTTGGGTCCTGGCTCCTTCGCTTTGGGAGCAGTCGCTGGACGTTCGGCACGTTGGCCGGAGAGTGCTTCTCGGGCCGCGACCTGCAACCGGGCAGGTACCTCCCAGGTTCCCGGCCCAACGAAAGCCCCCAGACCCAAATGGAGAGGGGCTGCTTGGGGGCCCCCTGGGGCCCCTTCAGGCCAGCTAGGTCTTTGGGTCCTGGCTCCTTCGCTTTGGGAGCAGTCGCTGGACGTTTGGCACGTTGGCCGGAGAGTGCTTCTCGGGCCGCGACCTGCAACCGGGCAGGTACCTCCCAGGTTCCCGGCCCAACGAAAGCCCCCAGACCCAAATGGAGAGGGGCTGCTTGGGGGCCCCCTGGGGCCCCTTCAGGCCAGCTAGGTCTTTGGGTCCTGGCTGCCTTCGCTTTGGGAGCAGTCGCTGGACGTTTGGCACGTTGGCCGGAGAGTGCTTCTCGGGCCGCGACCTGCAACCGGGCAGGTACCTCCCAGGTTCCCGGCCCAACGAAAGCCCCCAGACCCAAATGGAGAGGGGCTGCTTGGGGGCCCCCTGGGGCCCCTTCAGGCCAGCTAGGTCTTTGGGTCCTGGCTCCTTCGCTTTGGGAGCAGTCGCTGGACGTTTGGCACGTTGGCCGGAGAGTGCTTCTCGGGCCGCGACCTGCAACCGGGCAGGTACCTCCCAGGTTCCCGGCCCAACGAAAGCCCCCAGACCCAAATGGAGAGGGGCTGCTTGGGGGCCCCCTGGGGCCCCTTCAGGCCAGCTAGGTCTTTGGGTCCTGGCTCCTTCGCTTTGGGAGCAGTCGCTGGACGTTTGGCACGTTGGCCGGAGAGTGCTTCTCGGGCCGCGACCTGCAACCGGGCAGGTACCTCCCAGGTTCCCGGCCCAACGAAAGCCCCCAGACCCAAATGGAGAGGGGCTGCTTGGGGGCCCCCTGGGGCCCCTTCAGGCCAGCTAGGTCTTTGGGTCCTGGCTGCTTCGCTTTGGGAGCAGTCGCTGGACGTTTGGCACGTTGGCCGGAGAGTGCTTCTCGGGCCGCGACCTGCAACTGGGCAGGTACCTCCCAGGTTCCCGGCCCAACGAAAGCCCCCAGACCCAAATGGAGAGGGGCTGCTTGGGGGCCCCCTGGGGCCCCTTCAGGCCAGCTAGGTCTTTGGGTCCTGGCTCCTTCGCTTTGGGAGCAGTCGCTGGACGTTTGGCACGTTGGCCGGAGAGTGCTTCTCGGGCCGCGACCTGCAACCGGGCAGGTACCTCCCAGGTTCCCGGCCCAACGAAAGCCCCCAGACCCAAATGGAGAGGGGCTGCTTGGGGGCCCCCTGGGGCCCCTTCAGGCCAGCTAGGTCTTTGGGTCCTGGCTCCTTCGCTTTGGGAGCAGTCGCTGGACGTTTGGCACGTTGGCCGGAGAGTGCTTCTCGGGCCGCGACCTGCAACCGGGCAGGTACCTCCCAGGTTCCCGGCCCAACGAAAGCCCCCAGACCCAAATGGAGAGGGGCTGCTTGGGGCCCCCTGGGGCCCCTTCAGGCCACCTCGGTCTTTGGGTCCTGGCTCCTTCGCTTTGGGAGCAGTCGCTGGACGTTCGGCACGTTGGCCGGAGAGTGCTTCTCGGGCCGCGACCTGCAACCGGGCAGGTACCTCCCAGGTTCCCGGCCCAACGAAAGCCCCCAGACCCAAATGGAGAGGGGCTGCTTGGGGGCCCCCTGGGGCCCCTTCAGGCCAGCTAGGTCTTTGGGTCCTGGCTGCTTCGCTTTGGGAGCAGTCGCTGGACGTTTGGCACGTTGGCCGGAGAGTGCTTCTCGGGCCGCGACCTGCAACCGGGCAGGTACCTCCCAGGTTCCCGGCCCAACGAAAGCCCCCAGACCCAAATGGAGAGGGGCTGCTTGGGGGCCCCCTGGGGCCCCTTCAGGCCAGCTAGGTCTTTGGGTCCTGGCTCCTTCGCTTTGGGAGCAGTCGCTGGACGTTTGGCACGTTGGCCGGAGAGTGCTTCTCGGGCCGCGACCTGCAACCGGGCAGGTACCTCCCAGGTTCCCGGCCCAACGAAAGCCCCCAGACCCAAATGGAGAGGGGCTGCTTGGGGGCCCCCTGGGGCCCCTTCAGGCCAGCTAGGTCTTTGGGTCCTGGCTCCTTCGCTTTGGGAGCAGTCGCTGGACGTTTGGCACGTTGGCCGGAGAGTGCTTCTCGGGCCGCGACCTGCAACCGGGCAGGTACCTCCCAGGTTCCCGGCCCAACGAAAGCCCCCAGACCCAAATGGAGAGGGGCTGCTTGGGGGCCCCCTGGGGCCCCTTCAGGCCAGCTAGGTCTTTGGGTCCTGGCTCCTTCGCTTTGGGAGCAGTCGCTGGACGTTTGGCACGTTGGCCGGAGAGTGCTTCTCGGGCCGCGACCTGCAACCGGGCAGGTACCTCCCAGGTTCCCGGCCCAACGAAAGCCCCCAGACCCAAATGGAGAGGGGCTGCTTGGGGGCCCCCTGGGGCCCCTTCAGGCCAGCTAGGTCTTTGGGTCCTGGCTGCTTCGCTTTGGGAGCAGTCGCTGGACGTTTGGCACGTTGGCCGGAGAGTGCTTCTCGGGCCGCGACCTGCAACCGGGCAGGTACCTCCCAGGTTCCCGGCCCAACGAAAGCCCCCAGACCCAAATGGAGAGGGGCTGCTTGGGGGCCCCCTGGGGCCCCTTCAGGCCAGCTAGGTCTTTGGGTCCTGGCTCCTTCGCTTTGGGAGCAGTCGCTGGACGTTTGGCACGTTGGCCGGAGAGTGCTTCTCGGGCCGCGACCTGCAACCGGGCAGGTACCTCCCAGGTTCCCGGCCCAACGAAAGCCCCCAGACCCAAATGGAGAGGGGCTGCTTGGGGGCCCCCTGGGGCCCCTTCAGGCCAGCTAGGTCTTTGGGTCCTGGCTCCTTCGCTTTGGGAGCAGTCGCTGGACGTTCGGCACGTTGGCCGGAGAGTGCTTCTCGGGCCGCGACCTGCAACCGGGCAGGTACCTCCCAGGTTCCCGGCCCAACGAAAGCCCCCAGACCCAAATGGAGAGGAGCTGCTTGGGGGCCCCCTGGGGCCCCTTCAGGCCAGCTAGGTCTTTGGGTCCTGGCTCCTTCGCTTTGGGAGCAGTCGCTGGACGTTTGGCACGTTGGCCGGAGAGTGCTTCTCGGGCCGCGACCTGCAACCGG